>NW_027175313.1:272500-277500 GCF_028021215.1 Eschrichtius robustus
CTAAACCGAGCCCTAACCCTCAAACTAACCCTAACCCTAACCCTAACCCATACCCTACGCCGTACCCGAACCCGTACCCGAACCCGTACCCTAACACTAACCCTAACCCTAACCCTAACCCTAACCCTAAGCTACCCTTGACTGCTTCTGCCTCTAATAGATTTCCTAAGCACTAGTGTTTTAAGGAACAGGTTAAAAAGAGAATCCTAATGTGATTTCTTGATAATGGGTGTGTTCCTTATCTTCTCCTAGTGTCTAAACTCTTCTCCATGGCTGGACCCCCAAATAATATTCCTTGACGTGTTAAGGGGTATCTAGAGAGTGGGATAGGTTTAATAACTACCCTAACCCTAACGCGTACCCTAATCCTAACACGTACCCTAATCCTAACCCGTACCCTAAACCGAGCCCTAACCCTCAAATTAACCCTAACCCTAACCCGAACCCATACCCTATGCCGTACCCGAAACCGTACCCTAAGAGGTACCCTAAAGCTAACCCTAACCCTAACCCTAACCCTAACCCTAAGCTACCCTTGACTGCTTCTGCCTCCAATAGATTTCCTAAGCACTAGTGTTTTAAGGAACAGGTTAAAAAGAGAATCCTAATGTGATTTCAGGATAAAGGGTGTGTTCCTTATCTTCTCCTAGTGTCTAAACTCTTCTCCATGGTTGGACACCCAAATAATATTCCTTGACGTGCTAAGGGGTATCTAGAGAGTGGGATAGGTTTAATAACTACCCTAACCCTAACGCGTACCCTAACCCTAACCCCTAACCTAACGCTAACACGTACCCTAATCCTAACCCGTAACCTAAACCGAGACCTAACCCTCAAACTAACCCTAACCCTAACCCGAACCCATACCCTACGCCGTACCCGAACCCGTACCCGAACCCGTACCCTAAGCCGTACCCTAACCCTAAACCTAACCCTAACCCTAACCCTAAGCAACCCTTGACTGCTTCTGCCTCCAATAGATTTCCTAAGCACTAGTGTTTTAAGGAATAGGTTAAAAAGAGAATCCTAATGTGATTTCTTGATAATGTGTGTGTTCCTTATCTTCTCCTAGTGTCTAAACTCTTCTCCATGGCTGGACCCCCAAATAATATTACTTGACGTGCTAAGGGGTATCTAGAGAGTGGGATAGGTTTAATAACTACCCTAACCCTAACGCGTACCCTAACCTAACACGTACCCTAATCCTAAACCGTACCCTAAACCGAGCCCTAACCCTCAAACTAACCCTAACCCTAACCCTACCCCATACCCTACGCCGTACCCGAACCGTACCCGAACCCGTACCCTAAGCCGTACCCTAACCCTAAACCTAACCCTAAGCTACCCTTGACTGCTTCTGCCTCCAATAGATTTCCTAAGCACTAGTGTTTTAAGGAACAGGTTAAAAAGAGAATCATAATGTGATTTCTTGATAATGGGTGTGTTCCTTATCTTCTCCTAGTGTCTAAACTCTTCTCCATGGCTGGACACCCAAATAATATTCCTTGACGTGCTAAGGGGTATCTAGAGAGTGGGATAGGTTTAATAACTACCCTAACCCTAACGCGTACCCTAACCCTAACCCCTACCCTAACCCTAACACGTACCCTAATCCTAACCCGTACCCTAAACCGAGCCCTAACCCTCAAACTAACCCTAACCCTAACCCTAACCCATACCCTACGCCGTACCCGAACCCATAACCTAACCCGTACCCTAACACTAAACCTAACCCTAACCCTAACCCTAACCCTAAGCTACCCTTGACTGCTTCTGCCTCCAATAGATTTCCTAAGCACTAGTGTTTTAAGGAACAGGTTAAAAAGAGAATCCTAATGTGATTTCTTGATAATGGGTGTGTTCCTTAACTTCTCCTAGTGTCTAAACTCTTCTCCATGGCTGGACCCCCAAATAATATTCCTTGACGTGCTAAGGGGTATCTAGAGAGTGGGATAGGTTTAATAACTACCCTAACCCTAACGCGTACCCTAACCCTAACACGTACCCTAATCCTAACCCGTACCCTAAACCGAGCCCTAACTCTCAAATTAACCCTAACCCTAACCCTAACCCATACCCTACACCGTACCCGAACCCGTACCCTAAGCGGTACCCTAAAGCTAACCCTAACCCTAACCCTAACCCTAACCCTAACCCTAAGCTACCCTTGACTGCTTCTGCCTGCAATAGATTTCCTAAGCACTAGTGTTTTAAGGAACAGGTTAAAAAGTGAATCCTAATGTGATTTCTTGATAATGGGTGTGTTCCTTATCTTCTCCTAGTGTCTAAACTCTTCTCCATGGCTGGACACCCAAATAATATTCCTTGACTTGCTAAGTGTTATCTAGAGAGTGGGATAGGTTTAATAACTACCCTAACCCTAACGCGTACCCTAACCCTAACCCCTACCCTAACCCTAACAAGTACCCTAATCCTAACCCGTACCCTAAACCGAGCCCTAACCCTCAAACTAACCCTAACCCTAACCCGAACCCATACCCTACGCCGTACCCGAACCCGTACCCGAACCCGTACCCTAAGGCGTACCTTAACCCTAACCCTAACCCTAACCCTAACCCTAAGCTACCCT
Organism: Eschrichtius robustus; assembly: GCF_028021215.1. NCBI lineage: Eukaryota > Metazoa > Chordata > Mammalia > Artiodactyla > Eschrichtiidae > Eschrichtius > Eschrichtius robustus. The sequence continues at coordinate 275,091 of NW_027175313.1, forward strand.
TGAGTGCTTCTGCCTCCAATAGATTTCCTAAGCACTAGTGTTTTAAGGAACAGGTTAAAAAGAGAATCCTAATGTGATTTCTTGATAATGGGTGTGTTCCTTATCTTCTCCTAGTGTCTAAACTCTTCTCCCTGTCTGGACCCCAAATAATATTCCTTGACGTGCTAAGGGGTATCTAGAGAGTGGGATAGGTTTAATAACTACCCTAACCCTAACGCGTACCCTAACCCTAACGCGTACCCTAACCCTAACCCCTACCCTAACCTTAACACGTACCCTAATCCTAACCCGTACCCTAAACCGAGCCCTAACCCTCAAACTAACCCTAACCCTAACCCTAACCCATACCCTACACCGTACCCGAACCCGTACCCGAAACCGTACCCTAAGCCGTACCCTAACCCTAACCCTAAGCTACCCTTGACTGCTTCTGCCTGCAATAGATTTCCTAAGCACTCATGTTTTAAGGAACAGGTTAAAAAGAGAATCCTAATGTGATTCTTGATAATGGGTGTGTTCCTTATCTTCTCCTAGTGTCTAAACTCTTCTCCATGGCTGGACCCCCAAATAATATACCTTGACGTGCTAAGGGGTATCTAGAGAGGGGGGTAGGTTTAATAACTACCCTAACCCTAACGCGTACCCTAACCCTAACCCCTACCCTAACCCTAACACGTACCCTAAACCGAACCCTAACCCTCAAACTAACCCTAACCCTAACCCTAACACATACCCTACGCCGTACCCGAACCCGTACCCGAACCCGTACCCGAACCCGTACCCTAAGCCGTACCCTAACCCTAACCCTAACCCTAAGCTACCCTTGACTGCTTCTGCCTCCAATAGATTTCCTAAGCACTAGTGTTTTAAGGAACAGGTTAAAAAGGGAATCCTAATGTGATTTCTTGATAATGGGTGTGTTCCTTATCTTCTCCTAGTGTCTAAACTCTTCTCCATGGCTGGACCCCCAAATAATATTCCTTGACGTGCTAAGGGGTATGTAGAGAGTGGGATAGGTTTAATAACTACCCTAACCCTAACACGAATCCTAATCCTAACCCGTACCCTAAACCGAGCCCTAACCTTCAAACTTACCCTAACCCTAACCCTAACCCATACCCTACGCCGTACACGAACCCGTACCCAAACCCGTACCCTAATCCGTAACCTAACCCTAACAGTAATCCTAACCCTAAGCTACCCTTGACTGCTTCTGCATCCAATAGATTTCCTAAGCACTAGTGTTTTAAGGAACAGGTTAAAAAGAGAATCCTAATGTGATTTCTTGATAATGGGTGTGTTCCTTATCTTCTCTTAGTGTCTAAACTCTTCTCCCTGGCTGGACCCCCAAATAATATTCCTTGACGTGCTAAGGGGTATCTAGAGAGTGGGATAGGTTTAATAACTACCCTAACCCTAACGCGTACCCTAACCCTAACCCCTACCCTAACCTTAACACGTACCCTAATCCTAACCCGTACCCTAAACCGAGCCCTAACCCTCAAACTAACCCTAACCCTAACCCTAAACCATACCCTACGCCGTACACGAACCAGTACACGAACCCGTACCCTAAGCCGTACCCTAACACTAACCCTAACCCTAACCCTAACCCTAAACCTAACCCTAAGCTACCTTTGACTGCTTCTGCCTCCAATCGATTTCCTAAGCAATAGTGTTTTAAGGAACAGGTTAAAAAGAGAATCCTAATGCGATTTCTTGATAATGGGTGTGTTCCTTATCTTCTCCTAGTGTCTAAACTCTTCTCCCTGGCCCGACCCCCAAATAATATTCCTTGACGTGCTAAGGGGTATCTAGAGAGTGGGATAGGTTTAATAACTACCCTAACCCTAACGCGTACCCTAACCCTAACCCCTACCCTAACCTTAACACGTACCCTAATCCTAACCCGTACCCTAAACCGAGCCCTAACCCTCAAACTAACCCTAACCCTAACCCTAAACCATACCCTACGCCGTACACGAACCAGTACACGAACCCGTACCCTAAGCCGTACCCTAACACTAACCCCAACCCTAACCCTAACCCTAACCCTAAGCTACCCTTGACTGCTTCTGCCTCCAATAGATTTCCTAAGCAGTAGTGTTTTAAGGAACAGGTTAAAAAGAGAAACCTAATGTGATTTCTTGATAATGGGTGTGTTCCTTATCTTCTCCTAGTGTCTAAACTCTTCTCCCTGGCTGGACCCCCAAATAATATTCCTTGAGGTGCTAAGGGGTATCTAGAGAGTGGGATAGGTTTAATAACTACCCTAACCCTAACGCGTACCCTAACCCTAACCCCTACCCTAACTTTAACACGTACCCTAATCCTAACCCGTACCCTAAACCGAGCCCTAACCCTCAAACTAACCCTAACCCTAACCCTAACACATACCCTACGCCGTACC